>NC_056751.1:361345713-361380713 GCF_019279795.1 Protopterus annectens
CTTTCCATACCACAAAGATCTTAAAATCTCTCTATAAAAAACTTGTATTACTACATTTTTACAAGATGCGTTTCCATTATCATTCTCTCTCAGAACTGCATTTCAGACATAAGTTAACAGGTGACATCATCATCTTAGGTGTTCTGCTCGGATCTGAAAGTGGCCAGTGTAGACAATTACTGCTATTTTTAATGTTGGAGAATTTAATGCTACTACATGGAAATACAACTTAGTTTACTGGCCTAGTGCTTAAATGGGGTGGCAGGCTTGTATTTAGCACCCTAGTGATAGATCCACTGAAGTGCCATCATTAGTGTGCGATTCCATACTTTTGTTTCTTTCCCTGAGATCCACTTATCTTGAAACTGGTACATACAAGTAGCAACCCATGTGCACAGCACCCCACACTAAGTACACTGTTTTCACCCCCCTGCAAAAATGAATAATGATGTGAGAAAAATATACACTGTTGCTTAAGAAAATATGTAAGTTGTCCCACTTCTTGTAGGGCTGACGAGGAAGGGATGCAGGCATGGAATTCAGCAGCCAATAGCCAAACCTCTGTGGCAGAAGGAAGCAATATCTGAACTCTGATGCAGGTATGTCTCTGGTGCAACCACAGGCTAGTTCAAATCAGGTGGAGTAAACCAATGAAGGGAGAGGCCAAGTATGTCGACTTCCTTGAACATTAATTATTTTGTGTGTCTATCTTAACTTCCCAGCTCTGCAGACAGCCTATACGATTTAGTTAGACAAAAGAAAAACATTTCTGCCATGTGATGACAAAGCTCCAGCTCTTACTTCAACTCTCACTAATCCTACATTGAAAACACACTATCAAGGCAGCTATTCCCATGAAGAAAAAAAACATCTCACAAAAGGTTAGAAGGAGTCACTGCTGTCAGCACATGGGAAGGAGTAATATCTGTTACAGACCAGCACCAACTTAAGCCCCACTCCAGCAAAAAATAAACACCTACTTAACATGAAACAGGATCTAGAAGAAAAAAACAGAAAAAGAGCAACATACAAAATTATTTCTGAAAATACTATTGATAAGCAAAACAACTTTGCAACAAAGCTGGCAATATGAGCGAGCAATTCAGGCAAAAGTAACAATACACACCACAGAATCAGAGCATAAAGAGGAAAGCATTTAACATTCACTGATGTAGACTGTCTAGAATGACTGGTGAACAGCTACCACAATTATGAACACACACATCATAAATCTGAAGTCAATGCAGCCTTTATAGTTATTTACTAAGCTACTTATAACAGTTCATAAATAAAACTTAACATGACATTAACAAAACCTAAGAAAAAAGTTTAATGCTATGAAAATTGTACTATAGATTAAATTGTTAGGAAGTGAAGCTATGTAACCTATAATTGTTCTACAACCCAAGATTGGTGAGCAAATATATGATAGTTTGCGTTGCAATTCGTGGTACCCTTCTGTTAAATTACACTACTAAATGGAAAAAATAAGTGGCACCTGGCAACTTTGAAGCAATTTTTAAGTTCTTTTATGGAAGCAGTAAGTTTCTGTATAAATTTTAGGTCACTTTGAAGGGAGTCTAGTAAAAGGGGATAATCTTGACAAGCAGTCCTTTGCTGAGTATAGCTGAATATGTTGGTTTGCAAAACCTGCTTAGAGATGGGAATGGATCGAATATATTTGTCTGTATTTCTGATCGCCATACAACTGAAGGGAAGGTGTTTTGCTGTAGGAGCTTTTGAACTAGTGATCAAAAAGTAGCATGGATCTATACTATATAGGCAAACATTTTTGAAAGCACACAACAGTAGTGATTCCTTTTTGGGGCTAGTGATTCACGTAGAGATGTTGGAAAAGGTTTGGAGAGGAAGTGAGAGAGCTTTTCTGTCTAGAGTAAGAGAGATGACTTTAGGTTTTGTGGCAGCGAGGTGTTGTGTGAAGTTCAGGTTTTGAGCTAGCTAAATCCCCATGTACCTGAAGATTTTAACAGTTTAAAGAGTTCAATGTTATTACAACATATACACAAAGTAGAATAGACAGTGGCAAGTGTGTCTTTTAGTCCCAAAGATCAGTTTTGTTTTTTTTTTTTTTGAGGGTCGTTTTTGCTCACCCAAACTGTTAGCCTGGAAAGACCCTGTTTGAAAAATGCTATCTGTATATAACCATGTTGTCTGCATATATGACATTAGGAAGTTCAGGTGAACTAGAGGGCAGGTTATTTGCAAAAAGAACGAACAAAACAGGGAGGATAACTGATCCTTGAGATAACCCATTGCTAGTTTTGGTTAGGGAGGAGGAAGAGAAACCAATCTGTATTCTGAAGGCTCCAACAGTGGTCTTTGAAACACAGTGTGTCACTGCGTCTGAAACCTCCTCTGACTAGAGCATTTAGGAGGAGATCAAAAGCTTTGTCAATGAAGACTGCACCAGTGAGAAGGCCTTATTCCATAACAGGAAAACCTCATCAGTAAAAGATTAAAGAACTGTCATAGTGCTCTTACCTCACCGAAATCTATGGTAATGTGGGGAAAGTATACACTGTTACTTAAGAAAAAAAAAAAAAAAAAAAAAAACAGGATTTAACCTAGAGTGAGCAAGATGGAAACTGGACAAAAATCCAAAGGGAATTTTTTTTATTGGGGGGGGGGGGGGGGCTGGATTTTCACGACTGCTTAATTCCAAATTAAGGTAGTGGATTTATCAGCTAAATTAAGCAGAGATTGTAAAGGTGGAAACAGAGGGTGAGGGATGTGGCCAATTTAGAGTTTGATGGACCACAAGTGGAAACCATCTGAGGGAATTTATCAAGTAGGTCCTGTAGTTATTTTGCTTTGATTTTTCTGAAGTCAAAAGGGGGTATGGGGGGTGGTTATGGGAATGATGGGCAGTATTTGACGTGGGTAATGGATTGGAGAGGAGGTTAAGAATACTCTTAGTTACCTTGCTGAGCACTGAAGAGTGTTACCATTTAGGGGGGATTTTTGAGGTGTTGGCTCGTTATGTAATTAATGATCTGGCAGATTTTTTTTTTTTTTTGGCACTGATGAAATTTGTTGTGTACATATCTGGTAAAGTTTATGCGTCATAGTTGCTTTCTTAGTTATGAAGGCGTATAAATTGATTTCTGTTTTCTAGAACTGGGTCTCTTCCATTTGACCCAAGCTGAATCCCTAAAGTTTACAAAGTTGTTCAAGTCCTTTGTTTACCTATAAGTTTTGGTTTTATCGCATTAGACTGTTGACTTTTGGAAAGAAAAGAGACTTGAAGGTAAACTAAACTATCTTTTAGGAATGTGGCAAATGTCCTATGATTGGAATGACTAAGCACATTAGAGTACTCTACTGTAAGAAGATGCTGAGTGCAGAAACTAACTTGTACTTTGGATCATGAAAGTCCTTAAGTGAGGGATTATGGGCCGCTGATGTCAGTGTCAATGTAACTCGGCAGTAATCAAATACTGAAAGGAGACTGAAGGTGTTGGAGACAAAGCAGGAAGTGATTCCCAGAGGATGGATTGGGTCTTGTTGGCTCAGTATTTATTAGCATTAACTTTATATTTTTCATAAGTCATATATGTCACTGTTGGCTGGGTCTACAAGATAAATGTTGAAGTCCTTCACTGAGTAACATGATCATTAGATTTTGAGTGTTTTGTTATTTGGTGAATTAACTCTGAAATGATCATGTGTGGGAGGTGGATGAAAACAGGTGATGTCAATGACAGTGTTGTGATTTTTGTGGGTTGCAATATTTGGCCATGTGCCTTTTTCCCAGATGTTGAGGATCGCTTTGTTTTGGTTAGAAGCAGCGTACCACATCCTCTTTCTGATCCAGGTCTCTATATCCAGGAAACAATGTGATAGATTATGAGTGTTGTCCTTAACCCAGGATTCTGGAATAGCTACAATATATGGGGCATGGGTTGCCGTGAAGCTGTAGATATTATCTAGTTTGTTAAGCATGCTACATGCATTTTGAAGGGCTACATTAAGGTGTGGCTAATGATAACTAGAGGGTTGTACTGGAGTTTTTGTTGTGAAGTACTAGGGCAAGATTACAATCAATATTCATTAAGTCCTGCGGTAGTGGTGCTGCGGTAGCGTTGTCGCCTCACAGCAAGACGTTGTCCCATTCGATTCTCAGCTAGAGCGTCTTCTGTGTGGAGGCATGTGTGAATGTGAGTGCCTTCATTGAAGGTTGTGCGTCAGGGCTGGTAACTCAGCATGTAAAAATCCACTACCAAACATTAGCGGACCGGAGTTCCGCTGTGGCGACCCCTAACCGGGATAAGCCGAAAGACACAACAACATTCATTAAGTAGCAGAATGAGTAAGGCAGGAGTAAACTTAAATAGAAAATTTTTGGGGGGAGTGGTTTTACTTGTTTCTTATCCACATCTAATTGGAAGACATAGTAACAAGAAGCAAAAACTGATGCTGCTGTGGGTGAACAGTTTGCGGGGGGAGGGGGGATATATGCCTGTGCTATGAATGATTAGACAGTCAAGACTTTACAAGGCTGTAGAAGATCTGGGATGTAGTTATGAATGGGGTTGGAGGTACAGGTGGGTTTTACCAAGTTGTGAAGTGTTACCGGATATAAGACAGTAAAATAGGTCCATACCAGATATAGTCTGACCTTCGCTCATGGACTAGAAATACCTTTCAACTGTACAGATTTTTGTAGCATGTCCAGATTCTTGCCTCATATTTTTGGTCTTTTTCTCATAAAATTGTGGCTTTCCGGTAAACTACTGGCAAATCATGGAGGGCTGGTCAGAAAATAATGACAGACATCTGAGTTTCAGACTTCGTGCCCTTCAGAAAATTCATGCTAATGCAAAACCCGTTATTCTATCAACTTTAAATTTCTAACAGCAATATTTAAAAAGTGTCCCTATTTTGGGGTTTTGTCCCTCCATTATTTATAGCTTTGTCCAGATTTCTTGCTCTAAGTTGAGAGGTATGGGCCTGGAATGTGAATTTTCTGATAGCTCTAGTTCCTGCATTAGTTTTGTGCAATTATAAAAGGACAATACTACTTAGTAGAAGTTGAATGTTACTGATGTTATGATTGCAACGGGGAAGGAGTGGAGCAGTAATAAAAGAATGAATTCAGGGAATGGGCCTGGGATAGGTGTGGAAGGGGAGCAAAGCAGGAGAAACATGGTTGTGACCAGCAGACAATTAGTGTGTACATGTGCACAAGTGTAAAACTGATGGTGTTCAGCCACCAAGTGTACGGACTTCACTCAAGTCCATTAGCAGACACAAAGATGTATGAAGGGGAAGGTTGCGAGAGAAGATCAAAACCAGGAAAAATAAAGTTGAGAAGGCTCAGGACAAATGAGCCACTGTTTCAGGGTTAGGCAGCTAGAACCCATTCACATGGGATGAATATACTGAATACTCATTTCGTAGGACTGCAAGATCTTCCACCTGAAAATCAAATGGTGGAAGCTGCTCATAGGTAGGTTTTCTTGTCAAGACCAAGCCAGTAATTAGGTATTAGCCACATGACATTACCCACAAACAGGAAGAGGAGTTAAGGGCTGTACCTCAGAATAGAGACACAACTCGGACAAGAAACTTGAGGACACAGAGGCAGAGCATGGCAATTATTTATTTTACATTTGTTTACCGGGAAAGTTCGACTGGATACATGTCCATTTTCAGTGGTGGCCTGGGGAGAAAAGCTCCAATAAGCACAGTACAGATACATTAGGAACAACTGAAACATTTAGAGATGAGGATAACATGCAGTTATCAGTAGGGTTACAAACATAGTGATTAGCTGTTAATTACACCATTAAAACAAGACATCGGTCAGCATGTCTGTGTCGGAACACAAATTGCAGTGGCAATACCCTCTTGGATGCTACTTTAATTTTCTGCCTTTGCAGAAGTAAACTGGGGCAGCTGCCATGACTACCAATTGCTGCAGGGTAGTTTAGAAGGTTGTTTGTAGGAAGGAGGCCTTCTTCTTAGCTGTAGCTATTCTCAGATGTTGCTTTAATTTTTTGACTGCTCTGAAGTAAAAGGTGCCACCTGCTGTGCAGTTGTAGGGTAGTCTAGAAAGTTGTT
This sequence comes from Protopterus annectens, assembly GCF_019279795.1. Taxonomy (NCBI): domain Eukaryota; kingdom Metazoa; phylum Chordata; order Ceratodontiformes; family Protopteridae; genus Protopterus; species Protopterus annectens. Next base: position 361,351,798 of record NC_056751.1, read on the forward strand.
TGGGAACCACCAGAAAAGGCCCACACTGCAGCCCACATGTGTCTTCCTCTTCAAACAGCAGTACCCAAGAGCCTTTAGGATGCTGATATGAGCCCCGCTACACTAGAGGAGCATTAAGTAACATAACTGTGCTGTATAAGATACCCTTCAGCAGATGTTATTTCATCCAAGGTAGTGAAATGCATACAGGAGACAGATAACATATGAAAGGTTTTACTCTCACTTCCAAACAGCAGCCATGTAGTACATAGGCATTTTTCACTTTTATAAAGGGAGACTACATTGATCTAAAGTAACACAGCTTCTACAGTTCTATCTTACAAAGGGGTCTATATTACCTAGTCGAACGATGGAAACGTCGAGTACAAGATGATCGACACGTATTGCTCTAAACACCTACAACTTAAATTACGAATTATCATAGTTGGCCAACTTGCAGCGGTGAATGTTTTATGTCATGGAGTTAGCTTTGTGCTGCTAAGGAGCAGTAAACTAACAAAAGGATTTATATACACATGGTAAATACTTTAATACAAAGTATGTTGATATAACTCACTATTTCTTACATTTTCTGAGATTTTCTAACAGCGGTTGCTATGATGTAAAAAATATAGTTGCTGTGATAGTGTATGTTATTTGCACCATTCACTAGAATGCATTTTCTTTAGTTTATTTGCCACTTTCTTTTAACACTTTAAGGGTTTTTCACTGGCTAGAATAGTAATATTATGTATATAATACATTTAGAGTTTTATGCATAGATGTCACGTCTTTTCCTTGTATATATTCAGTAGGGAGCTATGAAAGCGGCGTTGGTCAACTATGACATTTCAATCATCTGATTTTCAGTGTTTTAATATTTCGGTCAAGAGTGAGATCGATGAACAAGTGTCGCTCATAACATACTAGACATTCCAATCGTTCAACTTGGTAATACAGACCCTTATAAAGATATACCAATACAGAATACTGAACCATCAAAGTTGCTATTGAAAAATTACATGAAATCATTAATTATTTCAGAATAGTAGCAACTGCAAGACTTAAAATGAAAATGTATGGAATATTTCACAAGCCTGTCTAGAAGCAGTGACCCCCCCCCCCCCCGAACACTGGGGTCACTCCAAAATTTCAAATTATACTCTGCATATAATACCTCAAAGTTCAGCTGTCAGGTTCAGAAAGGATTACTAGTAGTACCTCTCCAGTTTTGTTTATTTATACCATGGAATATTACACATTCCATTAAAAAAAGATTAAAAATAAAAAGCTTTTGATTGGAATATCACAAAATTGCTCTAACACAGAGCTATTATAACATTTGGCTGATGAACTTGTGCTAGTACCATGTCACATTAAAGACAAAAAATTCAAAAACCATATGTAAAATGAATCGGTGTAAACTGCTCGAACTATCTTTTTTTTTTTTTTTTTTTGTTAACGTGGACAAAAATTTTAGAGATACTAGTATACTCTTCATCTCCTCTTCAATTCAATTATTGCATAGGGACTGCAAAATCTCTAGGTACCACTGTGCCTCCAAACTATTATGAAATGTACATGGTGCACTCCGGGTACAATAACACTTAAAAGTCGTGTGTCGCAGTTGAAAAAGCTGCAAACCAGAACTGTATTTTAATGGAAGTTTGTGGAACCTGCTAAAAACAGGTGGCTGTAGAGAAGCTGGTCAGAAACTGGCAACAGGGAATCACTAAAAAAGGCACACTCTCCACCCTAGATAGAACAGCCTCTTCAAACAAAAGTACCCAAGAGCCTTTATGATGTGATAAGTTCTGCCAGTAATCGAAACATTTCCCTTATCAATTACACTGTTCATTTTGAGGCTATGCCACTCAGCAAAATAAAACCAAACAACTCAGCAAAATTTGCAAGTTATTTTGCATGTCACACAAAGGCAATAATGGGTTGTGTGACATGCATATGGGTAATCACAGCTCTGTATATACTGGTACAAGAAAAATGGTGCCAAAGTGAATAATGTGCTGTGAACTGACTGAGACTGTATGCATTAGTACACGAGGCAGCTATACCTCTTCATACAAATGAAAGCATGATTTTTCACAAAACAAAATTATGAAGCCAGGCACACTTAAAATGCATTAAATACTACATAAAAGCACAACAAAAAAGCAAACATATAAAAAATCTTCAAGACCACAAAATGATTGCTAAATTAAATGCCAATACCCAGTGTTTCATTGGCTTTTTTTTTTTTTTTTTTTTTTTTTTTAAGTCTCCCATGATGCCTTGACAAAGGAAAGTTCACTGATATTTTTGAACTGAAGTTTTTCTGTTTTGTCAACGTCTCTGTGGATGGTTCCTCTATGATATCTGCTGCAGGACTTTTTCTGCTCTTCCTTACCAGACACCTGCAGCAACTGGAAAGACCCCAAAAGTACCTCACCAAGAGGATCAAAGGGCTCAAACAGATGCCATATGCTGCCCGGTTAAAGAAACTCCAGCTCTACTCAGTGGCATACCGCCTGCTCAGAGGCGATCTGTGCCTGACGTATAAAGCCATGTCCAACCCGGAATTAATGGACATGCTGCACCTCAGAAAATCCAAATCCCATCGAGCTACGCGCTCGAGAGACTTGAACCTCAGCACTGAAATAAATAGGACATGCTGGAGGGACAGATTCATAACCCAGAGGCTCCCTTCACTCTGGAATAAAATCCCAGTCCAGGTTAGGCGGAGTCCCTCATTGACTCTCTTCAAGAGGAATCTTCATGAGTGGATGGGAGATCTAGGTTTACCCCGGGTATCACTTCTGTGTCACTGTTAGACAGAGGCATAGTATACACACTCTGGCTAGGCTTATAAATGCCCTAGGGCAGATAGCCTAGTATGAACCTATGAACCTATTTGAACCTTATTTGGTAATTACCCCTGAGGTAAATGTACTTCAGATATTTATATTCCAAGTATTTGACAGGATAACTAGATACTCCACTTATGCTGTAATGATGAGTCTAAAGGTACCAGAATATGGCTTACTAGCCAGAATGCATTATTAAAACTGTGTGTCATTATGCATATGTCAGACAGTACACAAAAACACTATTGCATTTAAGAAAAATCTAAATAACGCCCTGATGTCTTTTTAAAGGAAGGACTGTAATATCTCGGCACACAAGCCCATAATTAAATTAGGTTAGTCTTGTTTAACTGTAATACTGCATTCAATACTTAAATTACATCCTCTGTGCAACAGATGAAATTCTTTACTGGATGCCTACAGTTACAGTGTATGCAAGATAGAAATGTTGACAATATGTTTAATAAAGCTGGTCTGAATCGACAACAGACCATTAAAAATAGCACAGAGATAAAAGCATCTATAAAGTAAATAACAGAGGCTAGAAAACAAACTGCAGCAGTGGGGACTCTAAAACAAATTCCTGGATCTCTAGTAATCAGCAGAACTTGAATTACATTAAAAGTGGTATGCATGGCAGCCCTACATTTTACTCACAAATACACCATGTAATAACTAGCCTGTTTGAAAAATAAATTCTTTATGTGCTTAATCAGCATCAAGTCACCTAATTTAAAAGCATCTCCCCATATCACATATGGTTAAAAAGGAATGCATTTGACATTATAGGAGTCCTAAATGTCCAATTATGAGAAACACGCTTAAAGTCAAATTATAGTTTGTGTGAATCAGACACCCATGAAAAGACAGAAAAAAGAAACATCTGTGCCTTTGTCTAAAGAGTAATCCGTCAGTGACCCTGGCAGTTAAACAGAAACAAAAAATACAGAATAGTTGAAATTCAGAGGAAGTATAGATTCTACTAGTATCTCAAATGTGGCTGTTTTCACATTACTTACTGTGTGTGTGTGTATATGTGTGTGTGTGTGTGTGTGTGTGTGTGTGTGTGTGTGTGTGTGTGTGTGTGTGTGTGTGTGTGTGTGTGTGTGTGTGTGTGTGTGTACAGTGTGTGTGTGTGTGTGGGGGGGGATATACTACATCCCTTCTACACCAACTTTTCTTAACTACTATTCATTAAAGGATTGTGTGGTAAAGTTTGAGACTAACTCTAAAACTAGTTATCCACATCTGACAACTGGGCACATGGATGCAAGCTGCTGTAAATGCAGTGAACAGACCACTCTACTGCTTTGATGATATTAGCATATATGACAAGAGCTGGTGAATACAAGCCTCCTTCCCGATTTTGTATCTGTGGCCACTAACTACGACAGCCTTCTAACCATCAGCACAGAAGCACCTGAATAATTTATACAGGTCATGTTTTGAGCAGCATTTTGTTATGCTAGATAGGCAAGATAAAACATATCTCAAGAGCCATATTAAGTTTGTCAGGAAATTTTACTCACTTTATTAACAATTCTTCTTTCAGTGGTTCCCGTTAGGGGTCGCCACAGTGGATCCTCCATTTCCATTTCTTTCCGTCCTCTGCATCTTGCTCTGACACACTAGTTACTTGAATGTCCTTTCTCACCACATCCAAATCCTTAACTTAAGCCTTCCTCTTTTCCTCTTACCTGGCAGCTCCCTTGCATTCTTTTCCCAATATACCCAGCATCCCTCCTCAGTACAAGTCAAAACCAATGCAATCTTTCCCTCTGGCTTTGTCTCTAAACCGTCCAACCTGGACCGACCCTCTAATATAATTATTGCTAATCATATCCACCCTCGTCACACCCAGTGCAAATCTTAACATCTTTAACTCTGCCACGTCCAGCTCGGACTCCTGCCTTTTTGTTAATGCCACTGTCTCCAACCCATATAACATAGCTCGTCTCACTACACTCTTGTAGACCTTCCCTTTCACTCTTACTGGTCCTACTCTGTCACAAATCACTCCTGACACTCTTCTCCACCCACTCCACCCTGCCTGTACTCTTTTTCACCTCTCTTCCACACTCGCCATTACTCTGAATTGCTGATACCAAGTATTTAAACTCATCCATCTTTGCCAACTCTACTCCTTGCATCCTCACCATTCCTCTATCCACCCTCTCATTCACGCAAATATTCTTAGTCCTGCTGACCTTCATTCCTCTCCTCTCTACAGCATATCTTCACCTCTCCAGGGTCTCCTTAACCTGTTCCCTACTCTCACTACAGATCACAATGTCATCTGCAAACATCATAGTCCACGGGGACTCCTATCTGATCTTGTCTGTTAACCTGTCCATCACCAATCTGGACACAAAAAGGAGTTGGTCCATCTTTCTATTTTATATCTCACTACACAAACGTTTTGCAAGAAAAGCAAAGCAGAGAAACAGAAATCTTCATACCTTTTCCTATAAGAAAATACTTTTGCATTCGAGAAAAGATGATTCTTATTTTGAATAGTACCTTAGTTTTTGTGAGCAGATTCAAGATATGTTTGCGTTTCAAGCATTAGAGGTAGGACCTACTTCACAAGACACTTGTGATTTGGCATTTTCAGGCAATCAAAACACCTTGTTTTAGAATTCCCAAACTGACCGAACAAACCTAGACGGACAACATATTTCACAAATGCAGATCAACCAAATTAATAATCATCAAATACACACAAAAAAAATACTAACAGCTATGTCCTGGAAAGAGCACTTCTTTGGTACAATCTTTGTAAAAGTAAATGCTCAATGTCAAACAATTTGGGATCCTTGTACATTAAACCATTCAGTTGCTCAAAGGCTAGACTCGTACCTCCCAACTGTAGCGAATTACTCGTTTTTTATCTGGTTCTGAGGTCCAAATAATGGGGTGCCACGATTCCTGAGTGGCACCCTTTCATTCCAGTCAGAATTAAGCTCAAGGGCTCACATGCACACTTCTGGCTGGCTTCTTTCTACTTGAATTGGAGCACTGCGAGTGGGAACAGGAACCAGGAAGGACTGTTTGAATGGTGGAAAGGACTGCTGGAAACATTTAATTGGATCTGTCAGTGAGCAGGAAGGACTACTGACTGCTGGAATCTGCAAGTGAGGACGACTGCTGGAAACATTATTTTAGGTACAGAGCTTGAGCGATGGTGGAAAAGACTGCTGGAAATGATCCACGAGCCGTGCTGCATCTGTGATCATGATTACTGTAGAGCTTTGAGGTATTGGTGTTTGTGTGTGCGTGTGTGCGTGTGTGTGTGTGTGTGTGTGTGTGTGTGTGTGTGTGTGTGTGTGCGCGCGTGAAAATGCCCCAGGGGAATACACGTGGTGACTAGATACTCGGGCTCAAATCCTGTACCTTGGGTACAGGTCAAGAGAGTCTAAAGTCCCTAGCCACCACCAGTTGTGAATTTATGTCTCATTTTTGTCTGTTCCTCATAAAATCTTTGCTTTTCAGGATTTTTCACAAAGACTGAATGCACTAAATAATGACAGGTATCTGAATTTCAGACTTCATATTCTTCAGAAGATAAATGGTAACACACAACCTTTTATTCTAGCAATTTTCTAAGTTTATAAGTGTGCTGTATTATACAAGGAATGCATTATAAAGTCATGAAGGTGCATCACAGAAAACATGTATATTTCTTGTTTTGTGGGCAAGGGGCCGATAAACTCCAGCTCTATTCAGTCGCAATCTCCAGCTCTATTCATTCGCATACCGTCTGCTCAGAGGTGATCTGTGCCTGACATACAAGGCCATGTCCACCCGGAATTAATGGACATGCTCCACCTCAAAAAATCCAAATCCACCAGAGCCACGAGAGCAAGAGACTTAAACCTCAACACGGATATAAATAGGACGTGCTGGAGGGACAGATTCATCACCCAGAGACTCCCTACACTATGGAACAGAATCCCAGTCCATGTGAGGCAGAGCCCCTCATTGACTCTGTTCAAGAGAAATCTTGACGAGTGGATGGGAGATCGTAGGTTTACCCCGGGAATCATCTCTGTATCACTGCTGGACAGAGGCACAGCAAACTAATGGGTATAGTATTCTCATCCTAAGGGGTGGTGAAAGCCACACACACTCTGGCTAGGCTTATAAATGCCCTAGGGCAGATAGCCTAGTATGAACCTATGAACCTCAGATCAGTACTTGAAATGTGTCCCTAATTTGGGGCTGTATTCCCCCATTATTGGCTTTGTCGAAGTTTTTGTGTTAAGACATTGAGAGCTCTGGTTTGAAGTTAGAAAAATTCACTAAATTATAGCCATTTAAGTTTCAGTCTTCCTAGCCTTCAGGAAACTACTGATTTGGCATAGCGGCATGTTGCTCTGACTGTAGTGCACAGGGTCCTGGGTTCAAGACTTGGCAGTGAAATGCATGGTGGTAACATAACATTTCATTCTAGCAACTTTTCAAAATTATACAAGTAATGTTTAAAATGTGTCCCTGGTTTTTGGCCTTTTGTCTCTCCCCCCCTCCCCCCCCGCAAAATAACTGAAACTGAAAATTAGTACGAGAAGCTATGCAAGTTGCCTATGGCTTACACTGTCATTTTATTTATACATTGTGTGTGTGTAAGTAGATTTTTATGATGGAAACGTTCTGAATTGGCCAGTTTTGTCACTATTGGTTCATGCATTTTGTTTCATTCATCCAAGTCTAACAAGTGTGCTGTATTATACAAGGAATACATTATAAAGTCATGAAGGTGCATCACAGAAAACATGTATATTTCTTGTTTTGTGTGCAAGGGGCCGATAATTTGAAAACAGCCCAAAGGTAATTTTTATCCACCACTGGCCAAATGCATTTTCTTTGCATGTGGTGTGGGTTTCAATGCTGTTTCAATGAATGTGAGTTTCAAGAGCAGAGAAGTTTTAATGCTAAGTCTATTTTCATATGATACATTATTGCTTTGTTTAGCAGAGATCTACTAGTGTTTGGGCATTGTGCTATAAAATGTAAAAATAAAATCCAAATAATCATTGTAGAAGTGATGCAGTATGCACATATTAATGTTTATGGTAAATGGGACAAAATAGCCGGGTAATGGGACATTGGATGGCTGTAGGGGGATTCTGGTGCCATATTTTGGTTGTCTGTTCTTCAGTTTGTGTTTGAAAGTTGGCATCCCACAATTCCATCAGACTGGGTGGGGTTGCATAATTATGTATGCAAATTTTATGTTAATCAGCGTACAGATTTGTACCTATTTTTCATGGGCCTTGTCCAGATTTTTGATGTTTCCAGGTTGAGAGGTATGGCTGGAATATGGCAGCAATCAGAAACCAATGATGCTTAATATAAACGCAGCTTTACCTTGTTCTATGCTCTTTCTAGTTATGCAGCATATGCAACTATTGTAAATCCATGAAGGACTGCCTTCCAGTACGCTAACTTATGAAATCCAACCAATGTGCTTAAGAGAAGTCAATGTAGTCATCAATACAATACCAAAACAAAAATTTGTACTTAGAAGAGGAAATTAAATATACATAAATAATGGCATAAATAAGTAAATTACAACAGACATTTTTGGGTGGAGGGTTTGCAGCAGAGGGTCTGCTGCAAGAAAACTTATCAAATAACTAATGACAGGGCAAATTCTTATGTAAAAGAATTTCTAGGCCTGTACTGTATCAGGAATTTCTTTGCAACTCAGGACTTACCAGCAGAGTGAATGAACATTTTTTTGGTTATTGCACTGATAAAAACAACAAAGCTGGATTTCCATCTGTGAAAGATGCAACTTGGGTTTTAGAAAAAAGTATTTGGGTCTTCATGCTAAAGAAAGAGCAATCATCCCATAATTATTCCAAGTGGAGCTGCAGTGACTTCCAAACAGACCCTTAAAGAGACCATGAGGCAATACAGTATAAATCACTCCTGCTCAATCCTCTAGCTATTATTGGCTGCTGAAAAAAGAATAGATACATGTACTGCTCAAGAATTAAAAAGGGATTGTAATAAATTTAAAATTATCATCTTGCAGGGGTTAATGTAACAGGATGCATGTTCAACATAAACATATTAAGTCTACTTCTAAATTTCGAAGCTTCAAAACTTCATATTTCTTATGCTCATTATATACTGCAAATTTAGTGCTTTTGACCACTAATGATGCCTAACATTTAAGAAAAAGCCAAAAAAAAAAAGAATCTAGAAAAGTTGAAAGTTTGATGAAGTTCACAGACATGACCGTGTATAAAAGGTGAATGATGCTAAGGTGCTGTTACCTGCCAAAAACCTCCAAGATGCAGTGGCTGGCAGATGCTTCCAATCAACATACATTGGAAAGAGTTGGTATCAGCCTTTAAAAGATGACTATGAAAGTAAACACGAAAATTTAACTTCTGCCTCAAAACAGGGGGTGGCACAGTATGTGGATCTGTTGAATTTGTATACTGGTGCCACTGAAGTTACAAGAGGAGAATAAGGAGCTAAAACAACAACATTCCTTTTTTACTCTGACTTGGAGGTGCTATAAGAAAAAAATTTGATCATGAAGCTTGCACTAGATGGAAAGCTAACTAAGATAAGGACTGCATAGTTACTGTGGAAATGAAACTGTCTGTTTAGACTGGATTGCATGACTGTCAACTAAAATCTGAAAGGGCACACAAACAATTTGTTTCTAGAGTGGTAAGTGTGAAGGAGCCCGGACATATTTTGGTTTCTTTTGAAACTGAGATTAAACCAATAAATACTGTCATTTACTTTGATAACTGGTTAACTATTAAGTTGAATATAAATTTGTTTATCTTGACAGTGATGACTATATGCTGCTACTTAACCACAAAAGGCGCAATTTTCAGTTTCAAAGAGAATGTAGAATGCATGCAAGGGAACCTGACATTTAGTATGTTTTACCAGACATTTTTCAGGATCTGTTTTTCCAGGTAGACGCAAGACATCTGTAGATTCTGAGGATACTTTAGTGGCGATTAGAGAAAATGAGTCACTAAGTAATCACAACAAGATGGCAACGGCAATTCTAGTTGCTGAAAGTGGTAAAAGGAAGAAGTCTACTATGAACAAGTTGCAAATGCTTTAAAAGGGCTGAGTAGAGAAGAGATTCCTATTTCTACAGTCTGCATGGTGTGAAGACAAAAGCAGCCCACATTATGAAGAAGCACACTGGGAGACAGAACAAAAAAAAAAAAGAGAGAGATTACACATCATGGATCTGTTTCCTAAGCAGAACACATTTCATTTAACTGCATGATATAATGTAAATTTTAACATGAATAATATACATGTCTTTCCAATAATGCAGAAAGCTTTAAGGAAGAGGAAACAAGGAAACCTTGTCCTCCCCTATGAATTCATAGTATTTATGGAGCAGATATCAAGCTGGACGTTTTCAAAATAAAGGTCATTAAATATATATCTGTTACAGGATCACAATGAACACTGGATACTGCTGATGTTTTTAAGTTGAGATTTTATAAAACTGCTAACATACTAATGCCAAGTTATTTTACTCTAGTTATGAGGATCTAGGGAAGGAGATGGGGGATCCTAATCATCTTAGGATTTTATAATAGATGAAGAGAAGCCTCAAGCTACACATTCTCAAAGTAAATGAAATTAAATACATAACCACTGAAGGATCACAAAAAAAAGTTTTAGTCAGTCATACAACGGGCACAAAAACGGTTTACTAAACTTGTATTTGTGTGGATAAGGACAATGGAAGAACCTTCAAAACCTCATTCTACAAGGTGAATATGCTAATATATAAAAAGTACAGTTGTGTTCACTTACCATAAATGGAGATGTTAGAGTGTATTCACTGTTGCAGTCATCACATCTGGGTTATCTGCCTGCAGATAAGCCCTCAGCCAGCCTGAATACCAGAGTCTTTGGATTTCACGTCAGATGCTGTTGCTTCTTCCATGATGTCAGGTAGTCAGGGGTATAAAACATGCAGCTGACGCCATTACATCAGTTTGTCTTACCCCAGATGTCCCCACAACAGGAAGCAATTATATGGTATGGAACACCCCCAGCAGAAAGCAAATACATATGATATAATATATGCCAACCAAGGGGGAAAGGTAAAAGTCAAGAGAAGTCAGGGGGCTGGAGGGAGGGTAACCAGGACTGCAACAGTGAATACACTTGAACATCTACATTTATGGTAAATGTACACAACTGTACTATGTTCTTCGTGTTTCACTGTTGCAGTTATTACATTTGGGTTGATTCTCAAAGTTAAGGAAGGGTGGAGGTAGTTAAAAAGCATTAGGGCCCAATAAGGCCCTGTAAGACTGATGTGGCAAATCCAGCTCTGGATTTAGAAAAGATAGGCAGATGGTAATGCTTGGTGAAACTATGCACAGAGCTCCAGGTTGCAGCTTTCAGGATGTCCCTGGTAGGGACTCTTCTGAGAAATGCAGTAGAGGTAGATGCAGCCCTGGTGGAATGTGTTCTTATCCCCTGTAGGGTAGGTTTTCCATGGTTATGTTAGCAGAAATGGATGCAATGTGCTATCCATTTGGAAATTGCTTGCTTTGAAATGGCCTTCCCCTCTGCCCCTGCAGCAAAGCTAACTAGAAACTGGTCAGATTTTCTGAGAGACTTAGTCCTGTCCAAATAGAATCTAAGCTGTCTGTGTATGTCAAGAGAATGCAGTATCTTTCCCCCTTTATTCTGAGGATTAGGGGAAAAGGTAGGCAAATGAATGGACTGATTTGGAGCCACACTAGACACCACCTTGGTCATAAAGGATGGCTTAGTCCTGAGGGAAACCCTGTCCGCTATGAGGGTCTGCAGTTCAGAGACTCTTCTTGCTTAAGTGATGGCTAGAAGTCGAGCTGTTTTCCAAGAAAGGAATTTCAACTCTGCTGTAGCAGCTGCTTCAAAGGGGTGAAGAGTAAGTTTTTCTCATACAAAATTAAGGTCCCAGGCTGGAGTGGGAGCCCTCCTGGGGGGTTCTTAAATTTCTGGCCCCTCTTAGGAATTGTTTTAGCAGGGGATGAGAGAAGAGGGGTGGCTTAGTATTACAATGTGCTGATATGGCAGAGGCATGAATCTTAACTGAAGAGAAAGATAGGCCCTTGTGGAGCATTTCTGTTAAATAATCTAGAATATGAGGTAAGTTGGGCACCGTTGTGCCCATCCCCTGAGCCTGGCTCCAGAAACAGTATAATTTTCCACTTTTCTGAATAGGATTTTCTAGTACTAGGCCTCCTTGCCTCAAGAATGACATCCAGCACCTGCTTACTGAGGGTTGCTGGAGGTGAGCTCACGGAATTAGCCAGGCTGCAAGGTTCAGGGTTTGAAGCTGAGGGTGCAGAATCTGGCCCGCCTGCTGGGACAGCAAAGAAGGGGTCTGAGGCAGGTGCCAAGGTTGTAGCACTGTCAGACTGCGTGAAAGCGGGTACCAGTGTTGGCATGGCCAGACTGGTGCAAACAGTATTGTCCTTGGTTTGTCCCGTTTGATCTTTAACAGAACCTTTGAGAGGAGAGGCAGAGGAGGAAAGGCATAAACTGAGAGGCTTTCCCAGGTAAAGGACAGGGCATCCACTTTCCAAGCTTGACTGTGGGTAGTTCTGGTGCAGAACTTACTTGTTCAATTGGTAGTTCTGAGGGGAGGCCAACAGGTCTACCTCTGGTGTCACTCATTTGTTCCTCAAGAGCTTGAATATTTTGGGTTCCAGTTTCCATTTGTGTGGGTCCATGATATTTCTGCTTAAGTCATCTGCCAGTGAATTTAGTTTGCCTGGCAGGAATTGAGCTTGTAGGTTCACTTGGTAGCTCAAGGATGTGTTCCACAGAGCCATGGCTAGTCTGCAGAGTGGGTAGGAATGGGGTCCCCCCTGCTTGTTTATGTACCACATAACTCTGGTGTCTGTCTTTACCAACAGTTGTCCTGGAAGAATAAGGTCTTTGAATGCTGTCAGAGCATTCTGTACAGCTAACATTTCTTTTTGATTGATATGCAGGTGCATCTGTTTTGGGTTCCATTTGCCCAGAATGCACTGCCCTGCTATGTGAGCTCCCCATACATAGTCTGATGCATCTGTTAGGGTTTGGGTGGCGGGTAGTAGAGTGAAAGGGAGTCCCTTGTTGTGCTAGCAGGCCTCTACTCACCAAGGGAACTCTGCCCTTAGACAAGAAATGATAGGAATCACTGTTTCCAGGTCCTGAAAACGTTGACACCATAGACGTTTTAGCTACCACTGAAGTTTCTTCATATGCAGTCTTGCATATGGAATTAACAGAATGCAAGAGGCCATGAACCCCAGGGCTTGCAGGATTTTCCTTGCAGATAGCTGGGATTTTGTGGCCAGCAGTTTGAAGAAGGTTGTCAAATGAACTTGTTTCTCTGGAGTGAGGAATGCCATCTGGGAAGTTGTGTTCAAGATTGCTCCCAGGAATACAATCTGTTGGCAGGGTAATAGGTGTGATTTCTTCTTGTCGATGGTGTACCCCAGTGAAGTTAGAAGTCTTTTTACAAATGCCAGGTGCTGTAATAGCAAGTCCTGACTCTGCCTGAATCAGGCAGTCGTCCAAGTATGGTTAAATCTGAATATTTCTCTGCCAGCAAAATGCAATGGCTGGAGCTAGGCACTTTGTGAATACCCTGGGCACAGTAGATAAGCCAAATGAAGGTGCAGAGAACTGATAGTGCATGGAGCCTGCCCTGAAGCAAAGGTATTTTCTGCAGGATTCCCTTATTGGGATTTGCAGGTAAGCTTCTTTTAAGTCTAGAGTTGCCAGGCCAGGCATCCTTGGCTAGCATAGGAAGAAGCTGCTGAAGAGTTAGCATTTTGAATTTTGGAACCACCAGAAAGGTGTTGAGAATAGAAAGGTCCAGGATAGGATCCCATGAGTTTTCTTTTCTGGGAACTAGGAACAGTCTTGAATAAAAACCTTGTCCCTTTGTTCTGCTGGGAGATGTTGAACAGCCCTGATACTGAGGAGAGAAAGCACTTGTTTTTGGGCCTCCCCCCACAGGTTTGGGGAGAGGTCTGGCCATCCAGTTGGGGTTGGGAGTGAGTGGAAATGTAATCTGTATCCTAGGGAAACTATGTTTAAAACTCATTTGTCTTTGGTAATGAGTTCCCAGGTTTTTTTTTTGCATGCAGGGCGAGCTTTCCCCCTAAGGGATCAAGTAGTTGAGCAAGGCTTGATAGAGTTAAGGATAAGTCATTGTGCCATTTTTCCTTAGGGGGTGGCTTACTACTCCCTGCTTTGGAAGTGCCCCCCACTGCTTAAATCTGTGCATAGCCTGAGACTGAAGTCTTGGTGGTCTGCTGCTCCCGAGCTTGGACTGAAGGCCTGGAAAGGACCAGTTCTTTGAAGGCCAATGCCTACTGAATCTAGGTGACTGTACTTGTAAGAAATCTTTAACAGTTTGCATAGATTTAGCTTTTTCCTCCATCCTTTTGAGGACTTCTTCTGCATTGTTGCCAAAAAGGCACTCTTGGTGTATGGGTGCATCCAGTAATTTAGCTTTAACATGATCTGGCAAGTTTTGTTCCTTAAGCCAAGCATGCCTTCTAAGTAAAGACCCAGTGACAGCAGCCCTGCAAGATGCTTCTAAAGCATCAAAACCACACTGCAAGGTATGTTTACTTACTTGGTTAGCAGAATGCATTAACTCTTGTAAATCTTTGTGTTCAGCACAGTCAGGAATCAACATAATTTTCTGTTTAATTAATCTCATAATATGCTGATACTCTGACATATGAAACTGGCAATTTAAAGCACTAATGGCCAAAGGAACACAAGTATATACTTTCTTACCCCATCTGTCTAAAGCTCTAGAATCCCTGTAAGAAGGGGTAGGATTTTTGGCAGCAATAGCCTTAATGCCTTTTGGTCCTTGGGAAATGGTCTCTGGATCCGCAGTAGGATTTTTGAAAAGGAATTTGTGAAAGTCAGGTACTCTGTAATACTTGTCAGGTTTCCTGGGAGCTGGAGGCAAAGTGTCTGGGGTAAGGCTGGATTCCAAGAAAACATCTACAATCTCCAGAACAGGAGGGATAGCTAGAGGCCTGTGCTGAGGCAGGTTTAAAAATTTCCTAAGTCTATTTTTGGACTGAGAATAGTCCTGGCTTTCCCAGCGGAAATGCTCCCTAAGGGTATGCAAGGTTTCATCAAAAGAAAAATCTTCTAGAGGGGAAGCAGAGGGAACAGAATCCTCTGCATCGGAATCCTCATAAGTAGATAAGGGTAAATCCTGGTAGTCAGAAGGGAATAGAGATATCAGATTCCTGATCAGAAGAATCAGAAAATCAGTTCTAGGTCTCTTACAGGGGGAAGGCTGGCTTCCCCTAATTAAGGTAATAAGGTCTTCAGCCATTCTAATCATTTGCTTTTGAGGCATATGGGCCTGAGAATGCACTTTGGTCATCTGTTTTCTAGGCTTAGTGCGAGGAATTCAATATACTTGGTTTGAAACGAAGTTGTCGGTTTAATATGAAAATCGGTAGGCCTAAATACACCCCCAGAAGCTGGTGCCTGCACAGCGGTTCCGGACCCATCCAAGGTAGGGACATCCGCAGGTTCCATAGTCGAAGAAGCATCTTGCGGCATACCGGACTGGGAGAATGGGTCTCAGTAGAGGCCTGCGAATCTGTAGTAGCAGGCATCAGGGGTTACAAAAGTGCCTCACTGAGTACCGGCCTACTGGCGACTAGCTTATCGGAAGCGTCATCTGCAGTTTCAGACCTATACGGTCTGTCTCTGTCTTTATCCTTACATTTTTTCGGATTGGTAGTCAGATGGCTTAATGAAGCCATTTCGGAATATGGAGATTGAGAATGAAAGTATTCAGCTACAAAAATAGCCCAACGACAAATAGTTCGGGCATTGAACAAGGCACAAAACCGACAGGGAGGGAACGCTGTGGTCTGGGCCTAAACAGGTAATGCAGTAAGAATGAAAATCTCTATGAGGTATTTGCCTTCCATAGGCAAGACAATTGTTATTTTTTTCTGACAACGGTTAGAGCAAGAAAAAAGGATCCCCAACGGGATATTTTTCTTTTTGAAGATTTCAGGTCTGAAAATGAAAATTTCAGGAGTCAGCCAACCGGCACCTGCAAACTGCTTCTGCTTCGGGCACCTCACGGCAAGAAAGACTGGTGTCATGGCGTCAGCTGCATGTTTTATACCCCTAACGACCTGACATCATGGAAGAAGCGACAGCATCTGACGCAGAAATCAGAAGACTCTGGCATTCAGGCTGGCTGAGAGCTACCTGCAGGCAGATTACCCAAATGAGATGACTGCAACAGTGAAACACTAAGAACATCAGCATGTTCTACTGAACATGTGTTGTTAACCAGATAAGCAGATATTAACAAATAAATAAAAAGTACATAAATAGAACATGTCTAAGCAGTGTCCTTAAGAAAGAAGTTTTTCAAGATTGGTATGTTTTAGTGAAATGTTAATATTAGTGCCAATTTACCGACAGTTTACATTTTTTTTTTAACTACCTTCAGAGTATAATACAAGAACATTTTCAATGAAGGGAAAGGAAAATGTTTACATGTCAGGAAGATACAGCTCTTTACATAGGTGACTGAAACCTAGCTGCTAGTACTCAAGAAGGGAGAAGTAAACCACAAACATTTTACATTCCATGATTACAGCAATATGTGGCAACTTATACTATGGCGATGAAAAGCTGTTTCAATTATTAAAGCAAACAGTCACCACAAACTTTTAATCTAATATTTATATGGACATCCCACAAGATATATATCACCACTAAACATATCCGTTTAATAAAAGAAAAAAAAAACTTTTAAGCATCTTTATTAAATCACACTGTAAACTTGGTTTACATATATTAGAGGAAAGAAAGCAAATTGTCATAAATTTACTCTGCTATTGTCATGCTGTATACAGGATATCATTTTAATAATTTTCATTCACTCCAGTAGTACATTAAGCTGCTCAATTCCCATTTTCCTTAAACCTCAGAATGTTGTTCAACATGTACTGTTCCCACAAATTACTTTTATTTTGAGAAAATTTGCTCCTTCCATTTTCTAAAGATCACAACTCTAGTTCTTTAAACTCCTTTACAAATATCAAGAACTTTCCTTACATTGAGAATATATTTTGATTTAGTAATGGTTTATCTGGCAGCCAGTAACATCACAGCCTAGGAAATTCAAAGCCTACATCACAGCTCAAAAGAATCATACCCTTAGTTACAAGCAACCATTTATTCACCAGAGTCCTTCGAAGTACTCTTCAGGGAATTTTTAAAATCTACCAATTCTTTGCATCCACAGAAAATATGTTCCCATTTATCTCACTTTTCCCCATCACACCTACAGCATTTTCTATTTACCCAAAGAAAATTCCTTTGAAGTCTACTCAGGGTATAAATATACCTACACACACACACACACTTCCATGTAAAAATACAAAACCTCCTCTTACCTGGATCTACTTGACTCCATTAAGGTACCTCCTAACACACTGATCCTTGGTGACTTCAACTACCCCACCATAGACTGGGTGAACTATTCCTGCACTAATGCACTCAACAATTCCTTGACTTCACTTCTAACGCACTACAGCTGCTTGTTTCATCCCACACAAGGGAGGAGATAACACTCTGGACTTGGTTCTCACCAACATAGGCTACTGCTGCACCACTCCCATAGTATGTTCCTTCTTGGTGAGATCAGATCATCGGACTGTCTCATTCGAAGTTTCTATCCCCCCCAACCATAATAAAGCTAAAAAACTTCTCCAAAGCTGACTACAACCTCCTAAGGGAAGGGTATTTGTAGCTTCACACCACTGCCCCCCTCAGAGGATGCAGACAACTATGCTGAACTGTACACCAATGCAGCATATAAGCACTTGTACAACTGCATGGACACATCCATATCCAACATAACCAAAACCTGCTCCTCAAGGAAACACAAACCTGTTTGGTGGATATCCTCTATCAAACAGTCTTTACAACAAAAGGAAGGAACTGTTGCCCAAGGATAAAAAGGAACATATTCCAAACTGGAAAAACTTCATCCTTAGCCTCAACAAGCAAATTAGATCACTACTGAAAGCCTCCAAAGACAATTACAAATCGAAACTAGCCTCCAAAACAAAGGAAACCACAAAGCCTTCTTCAGTTATGTCAGGAACCTCCATGACATAGCCCAGGTTTGTTCCGAATTAGTACTTAACAGTATCACACCGATCTTGTTGACTTAGCCAAAGTGCTAGCAGATGGATTCAGCACAAACTTCACTCCCCTGTCCCCCACAAAGGCACTTTCAACATCCCCGATACCTGTCCCGCACCTCACATCTCCACAGATCAAGTACTAAAGGCTTTAACCAGGGCAAAGAACACAGCTTCCATGGGGCTTGATAGTATCCCAGGAAGTATTCTGCACCATCTCCAGCAAGAAATGGCTTTGCCACTGAACATCACATTCAACCACAGCTTATATACAGGCTTCATTCTAACTTCCATTGTCATCCCCTTGCACAAATGTGGTGCCAGTACTGACCCTGGAAACTATCACCTCATTAGCTTGACAAGTCTGATCTGTAAAGCCACGGAGCGTATTATTCTGGATCTCAAACAAGGACATAGGCAATCTCCAAGCACCTGACCCCACCCAGTTCGATTTCAAGGGCAGATCTTGTCTGCTGAACATGGTTGACTTATTTCAGACTGTCACCAAGGCCCTGGATGAGGGAAAGTCAGTGCATTCAGCTTCCCTTGACTTGCCCAAGACCTTTGACACAATCTCCTACTCGGGCATCATTGAAAAGCTAACACAACTTGGCATAAATCTCTATCTCATCAGGTGGGTGGCCAACTTGCTCACCAACAGTACTCTCAAAGTCAAAATAGGTGCCCTCCACCTCAGATAGCACACCTATCACTTAGTGGAGTTCTCCAGTGATCTGTTCTGGGACCCCTACTGTTTGGCATCTACTTCTCAGAGGACCAGGCAAAGACAAAAGGCCTGTGGCTGACCATGTCTGTGGACAACTAAGTTGGATGTTGTCACAGACTTCCAAAATGATGTTAGCATACTGCAAGAGGGCCTCACAGCAACTAATGACTGGTGCCAAAGTCATGACCTCAAGCTAAATGCAAAAAAATGTATCATCATATCATTCGTCAACAACATGGCCCTTTACTGATTACCACATCAATGGCAACCCCTCTAAGTACACAACCTGTGGTAAGAGACCTGGGCACTCAGGTTGATAACCTCACATTCAACCATCATGTAGTGGCAGTGGTCAGAAAAGCCTTTTACTTGGTTCATCTCATTAGACCAATAATTGTGTAGAACACCCCCATTTGGTACGTACATCTCTAAACATACACCAACTGGAAAGCCCATTAAAATACCTCACAAAGAGAATCTATGGCCTCCAACACCCATCCTATGTGGACATGCTCAAATCACTATCACTCTATTCACTATCGTACAGATTGCTCAGGGGTGACCTGTGTCTTGCCTACAAGGCACTCTCGGACCCTGCACTTCTAGAGATGCTCCATAGCCATATGTCTAACTCCTTATGCATTACCTGCTTGAAAGCCTGAATCTAATATGAGACAGCAACAAAACCTACTGGAGAGATAAGTTTGCCTCCCACAGGCTGCCCTGTCTCTGGAATAGACTTCCCATACATGTCAAATAGAGCACCTTGCTGACTCTCTTCAAGTGCAACCTTGACGAGTGGATGGGAAACCACAAATTTGTCCCAGGGGTTCCACCTGTGTCCCCTATTGACAAGAGCGGCAGGTGCAGACTGAGGTTTTTTTTTTTTGGGGATAAACTCTTGCCTAGGCTTGTAAGGGCCCCAGGACCATTAGCCTAGTAACCTCCTATGAACCTTCTGGACTTTGCTCCTGCTTGGGAGCCTTAGAAATTTCTTCCCATTGTTCATTTGTAAGTTGTACTTTCAGTTTCTCTACCCAGTCTTTGCTAACCTTCCCTGAGTCTTGTTGTCATGCAATATCTTAAAAGGCCTGATAATTATCTATTTTTTTTTAACAGCAACATCTGCTCTACACTCATGACTCTTACCAACGCTGTTCTTTCACTTAGCACACCCTTGTCCCTTTCAATTTGCATACAGTACGTTATCAATCCCAGAGAAGGAAGTCAGTCTCTAACCTGTAATCCAAACTGTTGCTTAGCCATATCCCACTGTTAACTTTTGGTCTCAAGTTTGTTGCTCCCAAATCCTTTGTTTCCTTTGCATATTTCCTCCAGTAAATTCTAGCCCCATTTTGCTTATTTTTTTATACTTCTACTTGCTGACAAGCCTATTGCTAAGAATCTCCTTTCTCCATTAATTTGCTGTCTTAGGTCTCAAAATACTTTCTGCTACTTTATGAACATATTCCTTATGGTTGTAGTTACTTTCCCCAAAGATCAGCATCCAAATTTGTACACTCTCTTCCTGCCCCACCCCCAGTTTTATAATCATCCTTTTCCACATTGACTTATGACCTTCTGGTTGAGTTATGCATAAAAGCCTTAAACTGCATAGCTCTAAAGTACCACTATAAATCAGTTACTCCTTAAACTACTTTGCTTTATGGGAAAGAATCAACTTATCCTGTTTAACTATCAGGCACTTACCTTTCCAACTAAATTCCTAGAGCTCTATTAATTACCAAATTATCTTCTGGTTGTTAAAAATATGCCCAGTCTTTGCATAATATTAAAGGCACTAAAACATTTTTACTGCTTGTATATTACTCTTCACATTTATAACCAAGAGCTTCCAGTTTCTTAGTGTTTGCATCATCATGTGTTTAGGTTCTTTCCACATATAGTTGCTTTAACATAATCCATTTAAATCCATATACCTAAGCACTTCATCTTATGCCTTCATTATCAAAAGCTCTCTCTGTAGAAAACCTACCAACAATGGCAACTTTTTCTTGCACCCTGCTTCCTTCCAGGTCATCATAGTTCCATTAGAGCTGTCAAATGCCACCTTCGATACACAAGCACACTGATCCATTTCTATCAACGTTGGTAACACCGTTGTCATTCACTTAATTTAGACCAAAACTTTACAATCATAGTTTAAAAACTGAAATCAGTTTACAAGAAGCTAACCTGAAGTGTCTTTACCCTCTATGGGTAAGACAACCATCACAACAGACTTCTTCCAAGACGTTGGTATCCCTTCCCCCTTTAAAAATTGTCATACACAAGTTTTCTGTCAATTTCTTCTTTCTTAGCCTCCAAATTTCCACAGGAATGCCATTTGACCCTGGAGACATCCCTGTTAATCAAATACACATTAGTTTTTTTGTCTCAACTGCTGATCACCAGGTTCCTCAAACCTTAAAATATGTTACTCTTTTGGGAATTATTTCCATTTCTGCCTTTAACTTGTTTCCCCATTCCTATGCTTTATATAAAAATTTCCTATAATTTAAAACATACCTTTAATACCTCTAAAGGATTTGTAGTTATTTTTTCTTGTTACATGCTTCCTTGGCGACCCCTAACCGGGAAAAGCCACAAGACAACAACAACATGCTTCCTAAGTCTGGCTACAACTTTTGTTTACTTTCTGTTTCCTAAGTTGCCAAGCTAAAAGTTTTTGCACTCTAGAATTATCAAGATGTAGCTGGTTAATAGCAACCTTTCTAAATTCATGCATGTAATCCAAATGTTCTCTCATTTTCACTTTAGTGCTCTGAAGTTGCTCCACTTCTTGTTCTACATTCCCCTTCTTTTGCAATACTTTAACTTGTCAACCCCTTTAAATAATTCCTATCACTTCTTCCTCATACCTCCTTCTCCCTTATTTCTACCATGTTTGCAAACTCTATTTTCATTTTATCCCATTCTTTGGCTATCCCTTCTGAACCCATTTCTATCCTCCCTAATATGTCTTGAATGATATAATATCTACTACCCAGTCCTTAAATCACTCTTAGCAAGTGTACAGTAGGAAAACAATAGTACCTTTACCCTGCATCTTTATCTATTGGTACAAGACAATTTTTAAAGGGTCGCAACATTTTCAATTAAATAAACATCCTACTGTGAAATACAATTTCTATCCAGTTTTGGCCAGTTATTGTTTCTTGGAGTAATACATAAATTCAGTCTGAGTTCCTGCTACTGAATTTATATCCCCATGCCAAATATTATTGTATACTTCTTCAGAAACAGACACTTTAATTTTTTTTCTCTTCCAGGTCCGTCATTTCATCCTCACTGCTGCAAATCAGGTTTCAGTCCCTACTCATAAATGATATTCCCTAATGAAAGCGCATCTCTTCTGGCAAAATTCTCCTATGCTTTATAGCAGTAGTTTTAGGTGAAATAAACATACACACTACTATAATCCTCCTTACTGCTACAAATCTAACATTATTGTCTTTCTTCCTCTTCATTCACTAGAGAAGACCCTCTTAATCGTTATTATTCACATGCTCCTGTGTCCCTAACATGCTGCAGAATCTCCATCCTGAAATCCTTTTTTATGTCAAATTCACATGCTCGTTTCTACCCAAATGCATCTCATATAACATTGCTAGCTGCAACCCTAATTTCTTAATATAATCCAATTGTTTACTTTTTGTATATACCTGTAAGGGAACATGCTTTCTATTTTGATACTAACAAAGCAGTCATTCTTATAAAAATCTATCAACCCCACATATACATAATCCTTTTGAAAATACATTTACAGCTTGCAGCTTACATGCACAGTAATGCTTGACAGGTTGACCTTATATGTACAAGCTTCTTCTCCTTTCTGTCTGAACCTAGGTCTCATTTCCCAGACATTTTGATTCAATACAATCAGAAAAGAAAAAAAAATGAATACATTTTCAAAACCTCAACCCTTTTTAACTCAAACACAGAAAACGATATACATTTCTCAAAAAGGAAGTTTATCCCTCTAAACCGGAGCAGTTAGTCCAAATTCATAGCTGTACCCACAGGAATAACCTACTCTAAAATTAGGGTTAACCAGGCTACAGACTATGTTCAAACTTGCACTGACTATTACATATTCTTAGCTGATCTCTACTCTTCTCACAAATGTGAAATACCACTTGCATGATTTCAGTAAATTTTTACTTTCAGCCTTAAGAAAAAGTGCACTGGGAACAAAGTAAATTATGTACTGCTATATGCAATGCTGGGGAGAAAACTATCTTGTAGAACTATTCACTTCCTATGGTTTTAAGCTTCATTTATTTACACTTAACTCCTTCATAAATCTCCCTTTAATAGTTACCTGCAATGTACCATGTAAATTCTACTCTGAACTCTTAATGTCTACTTTAGTGTACTGCTTACAATATAGGTTATAGTTGTCTCATGTATTGTATTGGATTACACTGTATTGTATTTTGGAACTTCTCCATGGGCCTCCACTGAAAACAGACCTGTATCCAGTTGGACTATCCCTGTAAACAAATGTAAAATAAACACACACTTCAGGCCTTTCCTGATTAATTCTTCATGTCTGCATGCTCTTTATCTTAAACTAAAAATATTTGCCAACACAAAAAACAGCTAGTAACTTTGCAAATGCAAGAAAGAATGTTGATTTCACTCTCAGCACACAGGTCAGACCTCTCATGATTAATTGCATGCATCCGTTTGTTCTGTTTTCAGTCAAAAACCGGAAGGAGAAAAACAAACAGCCAATAACTTTGCAAATGCATGAAAGAACTACAGTTTTCATCTCATCTCTTCTGTTATTTTGTCACGATTTTCAAGTCTATTTTCTTAGAAAATTTGTTTATAACTTAAACTAAAGACATTAGTCTGGACACCCCCTCTATAAAAATATAAGAAATTATCTTTTAAATCTACATATATTATTATCTACTCTTACATCATTCCAGCAGTTCAATATCACATTATTTTATCATTTTTAACTTTAATTTGCTTCTTTCCAGCTCTTATCTTGGTACTTTTTTTAAACCGGGATATATTGCAATCAAGAAAGAGTACATTCTCTCATACACAACTTATAAAACTCCCCCAACCCACATTTATAATCCCTCTGAACGAAAGCATAAAACTGCTTTACAAAATAACATGCAATTTACATCATAATTTTTTATACAAATATTAAAAACAAAAACAATTTTACTTGCAGTGTCTTAAGCATTAATGACCAATGTGAGGGGTTATGCTTCAGAGTTATCCCAGCAGTTTTGGTCAATAAATCAACTCTTTTTAAGCCACTTCTTGCAGAACCACATTTCATATAGGTAAACAACATACAATGGGATACATGGCTTACAGTTCTTCCATTTATTCACTAATTTAACATTATTGCTGTTCTTTTAGTCTTTGTTTAAAACACAAGATACTCCTAACTCTTCTAGTCAGCTTCTTGTCTTTTTTCTGTCACTCAAGTACTTTCCTTTGAAATAATGGAAAAGGTTTCACTTTCAAAGCCCCTGTATGGCTTTGTTATTTTCAAAAGACTATACAAAGCAAACTTCAGCTTGTTTGCTCACTCATTGTTAGTTGAACTTTTTCCCTTCTCAGTTTATTCTGCATTCAAAAAATGTATCTGATCTTCCAAGGAAAATAAATATTCTGAGACAAATGGATATAAGCAGCTTGAATCTCACACTTATTTCTCAACATTGTCCTATTGCCAGGATGAAAGTACAGTTTTGTACCTACCATAAATGTAGATGTCCGATAGGTATGCATCTGCAGTCATAACATATGGGTTGTCCTGCCTCAGGCAGCCCTTCGGTCGGCCGGATTCCAAAGTCTGGGTCTGGCCTCGGCTGATGTTGCACTTTCCCCGACGTCAGAGTGTCTGGGGTATAAAAGCATCAGCCGACGCCATTTTCCTCAGTTTTTCTTGCCCCAGATGCCAGGTGCCCTCTAGGAAGGCTAAATTTGGATAAATGCTGAAAAGTTCCAAACATTTGCAAATTGTATACAAGAATAAACAAACAAATACACCATAATAGATTCCCCCAGCTAGCTAAAAGAGGGGTAAGCACCCTAGGAATACCACAGAGGGGAAGGAGGGAGGGTAATCCTGACTGCAGATGCATACCTATCAGACATCTACATTTATGGTAGGTACAAAACTGTACTATGTCCTTCAAGGATGCATCTGCAGTCATAACATATGGGTAAGAATACCATAGCCAATCTGGGGGAGGAGGTACTAAGAAAAGGATGGTGTAGTTAAGATCCCCTGCAGGACTGCAGTTGCAAACCCTGCTCTGGATCTAGAGTATAAAGGTAGATTGTAATGCTTGGCAAATGTATGCACGGAGCTCCAAGTAGCAGCTTCTAAAATGTCCTTGGTAGCCACCCCCCGTAGGAAGGCTGTAGTGGTGGCAGTGGCCCTTGTGGAGTGAGGCCTGATATTTTCAGGAACTGTCTTTCCATGAAAGGAGTAGCAAAAGCGAATGCAATTTCCTATCCATTTTGAAATTGTCTGTTTGGAAACTGCTCTTCCTTGCACCCCAGCTGCATATGCTACAAAAAGTTGATCAGTTTTTCTGCTAGTTTTTGTTCTGTCCAAGTAGTAGCGTAGTTGTCTGTGTATATCCAGGGTGTGCAATAGTTTTTCCCCCTTTATTCTGTGGATTAGGGAAGAACATAGGCAAGTGAATAGCTTGGTTCAAGGATACCCTAGATACCACCTTTGGCATAAAAGTAGGATTGGTTCTTAGTGACACTCTGTCCTGGTGGAAAATTAGAAAAGGTTGCACTGCCATTAATGCTTGTAACTCAGATACTCTTCTTGCTGAAGTGATTGCCAGAAGGAATGCAGTTTTCCAAGATCGAAACTGTAGCTCTGCTGATGCTGCTGGTTCAAAAGGAGGTAGTGTCAGTTTTTCCAGCACAAAGTTGAGATCCCAGGCAGGTATCGGAGATCTTATTGAAGGTTTAACATTTTTGATTCCTCTCAGGAATTGTCTGAGTAGAGGGTGTGAGAAGTTAGGTGGATCCACATTGTATTCTGCTGAAATTGCTGAAGCATGAATCTTAATGGAAGAAAAGGACAGGCCATTGTGGAACAATTCTGCTAAATATTCAAGGATATGCGCTAGGTTTGCCACTGTGACATCTGTGCCCTTTGATGTGCTCCAAATGAGAAATCTCTTCCATTTAGCTGAGTATGTCTTCCTTGTGGAAGGCTCTGAGCCTCCAGGATAATGTCCTTCACCCTCTGAGATAAAACAGTTTGATTGGGATTTAAGGAATTTTCCAGGCAGTTAGCTGCAATGTTTTCAAGTTGGGTTGCAGGGTCTTGAAATTGTTCTGTGTTAGAAGAAGAGGCCATAGGGGGAGAGGCCATGATTTTGCCTGAGACATGCTTCTCAATAGTGGATACCAGTGTTGTCTTGGCCAGTCCGGAGCTATTAGTATCACTTTTGGCTGTTCCTCCCTGATCTTCAGTAGAACCTTGTACATCAATGGTAGAGGTGGGAAGGCATATACTGTTAGGGCTTTCCAGCTGAAAGAGAGAGAGTCCACCCTCCAAGCTTGTGGGTGGTATGTCCTTGAGCAGAATGTCTTCAGTTGATGGTTGAATGGGGAGGCGAACAGATCTATCTCCGGCATTCCCCATGTCTTTGTTATGAGTTTGACGATATGTGGGTGCAGCATCCATAGTAGTTCTGCTTAAGCTGTCTGCCAGTGCATTTTCTTTCCCTGGCACGAATTGGGCCTGTAGTTGGATATTGAG
This sequence comes from Protopterus annectens, assembly GCF_019279795.1. Classification (NCBI taxonomy): domain Eukaryota; kingdom Metazoa; phylum Chordata; order Ceratodontiformes; family Protopteridae; genus Protopterus; species Protopterus annectens. The sequence continues at coordinate 361,378,372 of NC_056751.1, forward strand.
ATTCAGGCATAGATCCCACAGATTCATAGCCATCCGGCACAGGGGGTAAGAATGTGTGCCTCCCTGTTTATGTACCACATGACCGTGGTGTTGTCTGTCCTTATTAACAGATCTCCTTGTTGAAGGAAGGGTTTGAAAGCCTCGATTGCATGCCTCACTGCCAGCATTTCCTTTTGGTTTATGTGCATGCTTAGCTGCCCTTTGAGGCCATAGGCCTTGGATACATTTGTCCTCCATGTGTGCTCCCCATCCTCGGTCTGAGGTGTCCGTGGTGATGGTCTGCCTTGTTCTTGGTTTGTTGAAAGGCAACCCTCTGTTGGACTGGCAGGCCTGGGCCCACCACAGGAATTCCTTTTGAAGGCATGGAATGATTGGTATCATGGTTTCTAAACTGTGACTGTGTTGAGACCATACACTCCTTAGGTACCACTGTAATTTCCTCATATGCAGTCTGGCATGTGGGATTAGAATTATGCAGGATGCCATGTAACCCAGGGCCTGCAGGATTTTCCTTGCAGTAAGCGGAGTTTGTCTTGTCAGAATCATGAAGTAATCTGGAAGTTGTTTTTGCTTTTCTTCTGTGAGAAAGGCCATTTGGGTGTTTGTGTCCAGATCTGCACCCAAAAAGGTTATCCTCTGGGATGGTACTAGTCTTGACTTTTGGATGTTGACTGTGTATCCCAAGGTCTGTAACAGGTGTATGGCATAGGCCAAGTCCTTTAACAATTTTTTCTTGTTGTCCGCTTGTATTAGGCAGTCGTCCAGGTATGGATAAATTTGAATTCCCTGTAGTCTGCAATGTGCAATTACTGATGCCAGGCATTTCGTGAATACTCTGGGTGCAGTAGATAAGCCAAAAGGCAATGCTGAGAATTGATAATGCTCTGATCCTGCAAGAAATCTGAGGTGTCTTCTGCAGCTTGGTCGGATAGGGACGTGCAGGTATGCCTCCTTGAGATCTAGAGTCACCAGCCAAGACTCCTTGCCCAGCATGGGAGGAAGTTGCTGTAGGGTCAGCATTTTGAATTTTGGCACAATGAGATAAGTGTTCAGAGCAGACAGGTCGAGAATAGGCCTCCATTGATTTTCTTTCCTTGGTACAAGGAATAGTCTGGAGTAAAATCCTTGGCCATGTTCTGAGCATGGTACCTTTTCTATAGCTTTCATCTAAAGTAAATTTCTGATTTGTCTTAAAGCCTCTGCCTTCTGATTTGGTGGAAGGTTTGGCATTCCTCTTCTTTTTGGCAAAGTGTGGAAGTGAAACCTGTATCCTTTGTCTATTATTTGCAATGTCCATGTATCCTTTGTAATATAATGCCAGTTTTTTGGGAATAAGGCCAGCTTTCTGCCCAAGGGTGCTTCCAATTGATCCCTGGTAGGCGGAATCAGAGTCAAGTCATTGAGTCTGTCCTGTAGTAGTGGTTGTCGCTGTAGCTGTTGCACTACTCCTCTGGTTGGCAGGCTGCCACTGACGGACTCTGTAGGAGCCCTTGGATTGACCTCTGCCTCTAGAGCGCCTGTTCCTGCCTTTCTGGGCTCTGTCCGAGTCTGGAAAGGACCAATTCTTTGTAGGCCAGTTCCTGCTGAATCTCGGTGGTTGAACTTGCAGGAAATCTTTAACTGTTTGCACAGATTTTGCTTTTTCTTCGACCTTTTTTAGAATCTCCTGAGCAGGAGAGCCAAATAAATTTTGTTTCTCCATTGGAGCATCGAGGAGTTTTGCTTTGACATGGTCTGGCAAAGATTGCTCCTTCAGCCAGGCATGCCTACGAATAACTGCCCCAGTCATAGCTGATCTAAATGAAGCTTCCAGTGGATCATAGCCACATTTTAAGAAAGGAGTACTAACCTGCTGCGAGTTATGTACCAAATCCTGAAGGGATTTACGGTCTAGGGATTCAGGAGAAAAAAGTTTCTTATTCAGTTCATCTAACAAATACTCTTGGTACTGTATCATATGGAATTGACAGTTTAATGCCCTGACAGAAAAAGTTGCAGATGTATACACCTTCTTTCCCCATCTCTCTAAAGCTCTAGACTCTCTTTCAGAGGGTAGAGGATTTTTGGCAGTAGCGGCTGCAACCCCTTTAGGGCCTTGAGAAATAGTTTCTGGGTCTGCAGAATGGGCTTTATACAGATGGAAATGAGAATCCGGGACCCTGTAATATCTGTCAGGCTTGGCAGGGGCCGGAGGAAGAGTATCAGGGGCTGTACAGACATCATTGTACACATCATCAATTACATTTAAAACAGGAGGTATAGCTAAGGGCCTATGCAGAGGCAAATGCAAAAAGGTCCTTAATCTTTTTCTAGAATCAGAGAAATCCTGACCATGCCATTGA